>NC_134355.1:633268431-633270931 GCF_048569485.1 Anomaloglossus baeobatrachus
AATATCTCTCTCTCTAGAAATATCTCTCTCTCTAGAAATATCTCTCTCTAGAAATATCTCTCTCTAGAAATATCTCTCTCTCTAGAAATATCTCTCTCTCTAGAAATATCTCTCTCTCTAGAAATATCTCTCTCTAGAAATATCTCTCTCTAGAAATATCTCTCTCTAGAAATATCTCTCTCTAGAAATATCTCTCTCTAGAAATATCTCTCTCTAGAAATATCTCTCTCTAGAAATATCTCTCTCTAGAAATATCTCTCTCTAGAAATATCTCTCTCTAGAAATATCTCTCTCTATCTATCTAGGACTGGCACATGACTTATTTCTTCCAAAGACTAAGGACCAGGGGGCACTCACTGAGAATGAAAGAAAAGTGATTCCGGCAGCTAAATAGGAAAGGGTTCTTTACAGTTAGAGCAGTCAGACTGTGGAATGCCCGATCACAAGAGGTAGTAATGGAAGATACTATAACAGCTTTTAAAAAAGGGCTGGATGATTTCCACAATGCACACAACATTGTTGGTTAGAAATGACTTAGTGACCAAATGTAGAACTGGTGGAGGAAGGTTGAACTGGATGGACTTAGGTCTTTTTTCAACCTTAGTAACTATGGGGTACCCCACACACCCTTTTAGAGCAGGTAAAGCAGACAGCTGTGGGCTCCAGCCCTCAGCTTTCTGCTTTACCTTGGCTGGTTAGTAATAATTAATAGTGGGGGCCTTATGCCAATTTTTTTTTTAACTTCTTTATTGATAAATTAAATTAAAATATTGGAGATTGTCAAAAACTTGAGAATTTAAAATTAATAAATTGGTGAACGAGGGAGCGGGGGGGAGGAGTCTTTATTCAAGTTTTTTCCTGTAAAATGTTTTTTTTAACGTTACACTTACTGGGTTAATAATGGGGTGTCTGATAGATGCCTCTCCATTACTAACACCAGAGGTATTTTCTAATCCATCTATTCAATTAGAACAGAAAAAAAAAAAATACATAATCAGCCGTCAATTCACAGGTGACATTAATCCTCAAAAGGTATTGCCACTGCACAAAAGGCAATATGGAAAAGCTGGGGTGAAGCTCCAGAATTGGCACATCTAATATGATGCGCCACTTCTAGGGCAGCTGTGGGCTGGTATTTTTAGGCAGGTAAAGGCCAAATAATCATGGAACTTCCCAGCCATATAACACCAGCCCCCAGCTGCCTGCTTTACCTGGGCTGCTTATCAAAAAATAGGGTGGAGGCCATGTTTTGTTTTGTTTTTAATTCCCTATACACATTTATTTGCAGGGCAGTTGCTGCCATGTTGCAGCCCCCTAAGCCCTTACTACAACCAGTTTATAGCACCAAAGTTCAAATCCTCATGGAGCTCCAGGTCCAGGGTCAACTCTGGGTATGGAATTGAACTTTTAACTAAAATTCGGCCGAAGCCGAACATCCATGGGTCGGATGTTTCTTACTCATAATGCAATTATATAAGGCACAATAAAATATGTTTTAGCTAAACTTATATCATAGGTTACAAGGGTCACATCCTAAAAAGATAAAAAAAAAAAAAATGGTTAAGAGGTATTCGGTTTAGAAAGAATCAAATATGAAAGGCTCCATAATAAACAATAGTAGAGAGCGCAGCCAAATACAAAACGATATATTGTATGAAGTGAGGTATTGTCCCGGAAAACCGGCAAAGCTAAAAAACACACACAGGCAGACATTGTGCGGCTGTTTTCACAACCCAGCAATGCCACTCCATGGATTTCCTGAGAAGGAGACGCTTACAAGGCAGCCCCAGAGACATTTACACAAGAGGCAAGAGCGTCATCTGCAGTCATCTGCTGCCCCCTGCTGGCCGCTAGAGGAAGTGTGTAAAAAAAAAACAAAAAAAAAAAAACACCAAAAAAAGGTTAAGAGGTCACGTGAAAATTACATAACCCCCATTTTTTGAGGTTTTATGCGTCCCTCAATTAGCGATTTTTTTTTTGCAAGGGTTGTGCCTCGACAGACACAGATTTGCCATAAATGATGCTGAAGGTGGACATATACAGTCAAAGCCGAAAGTATTGACACCCTTGACTACGTTCCAGAATATGAATTATTTGTCATAAAATAAAACGAGAAGCAACAAATTTTCTTGTGTTGTTCCAATACATAAAAGGGAGAGAGAAAAAAAAAAAGAAGAAGAAGAGGGGGGGAAAGGCAAAATTGGGCATAATTTCACACAAGACTCCAAAAATGTGACAAAATCGTTGGCACCCTCAAATTAAAGGGAATCTGTCACCACATTTTACCTAACCTATTAATATGGGCAGACATTACAGAATGTGCTGAAATGTGTCTCCGAAGCCTTGTTTTGGATAAATAATCTTATCACTTCATGTAAATGAGGTCTTCCAGGCTATGGGGCGGATGCTGCCTGGAAGATATCGCCTCCTCCAGAGATTATTTTAAATAACAGGCGTGTTATCAGTGTAATGAGTGATGGCGGCTCTGCAGAGCGGTGTC